>NW_022990764.1:1753131-1783131 GCF_902827175.1 Gymnodraco acuticeps
ACCCTTTATTTTATCCTTCTTCTCCCTCAGTGCTCTATAACTAGCCAGGGTATCAGCCCCTGCTCCACTCTGACCAGCAGCACGGCGTCTCCCTGCACTGACAGCCCATGTTCCACGCTCAACAGCACGACCAGCCGCCCCCCCCTCAGCCGCTCCAGCCCCTGTGGGACCATCACTAGCCCCAGCTCCACACTTGAGAGCAAAGACAGTGGCATCATAGGTAAGAAATAACCAACTCTTTAATATCAAGCAAATAGAAACGTGTATGGTGTTGTAAAAACTGGAACTAGTACCAATGTCCTTACTTTGAGGTACCCTGTTCTTGACTAAATGTAGCAATAAAGACTGATCATTCATTAGAAAGTCCCAGTTTTGTTTGATTCGTGTTCGACACACCCTTGCTGCAAGTTTTAATCTTTTGATTGCGGTAATGTGCAGATTGAGACAAACATGTGCCAAAGACGCAGTGAAACTGATTTGTAGCTAGAAAGCATGGTTGCATACAATGAATGATTTAAAAATAATTGCATAAAATCAGCTTTGGAAATGTTTTATAGGGTAGCAATGCATCCAACTCCTTTGTCAGGTCATAAAGATACTCACGCACAATGTGTTAGTGTGAACGGCACTGATTGTAAATAGGCATTTGTTTAAAAGAGACATTTGTCAGACCTATAAGCTTTCAGCTTAGACTCAGCCAAATGTAAGCCGGAGATAGGAATATATAGGTGAACATATAATATGCGATTGCGCTGTACTGCACAAATACTTTACTCGAGGCAACTGTACAGTATGATGCAAAACTGAAGCATATAGCAGACATACAGTGGGGCAAAAAAGTATTTAGTCAGCCACCAATTGTGCAAGTTCTCCCACTTAAAAGATGAGAGGCCTGTAATTTTCATCCTAGGTATACCTCAACTATGAGAGACAGAATGAGAAAAAAAAATCCAGAAAATCACATTGTCTGATTTTTAAAGAATTTATTTGCAAATTATGGTGGAAAATAAGTATTTGGTCAATAACAAAAGTCCATCTCAATACTTTGTTATATACCCTTTGTTGGCAATGACAGAGGTCAAACGTTTTCTGTAAGTCTTCACAAGGTTTTCACACACTGTTGCTGATATCTTGGCCCATTCCTCCATGCAGATCTCCTCTAGAGCAGTGATGTTTTGGGGCTGTCGCTGGGCAACACGGACTTTCAACTCCCTCCAAAGATTTTCTATGGGGTTGAGATCTGGAGACTGGCTAGGCCACTCCAGGACCTTGAAATGCTTCTTACAAAGCCACTCCTTCGTTGCCCGGGCGGTGTGTTTGGGATCATTGTCATGCTGAAAGACCCAGCCACGTTTCATCTTCAATGCCCTTGCTGATGGAAGGAGGTTGTCACTCAAAATCTCACGATACATGGCCCCATTCATTCTTTCCTTTACACGGATCAGTCGTCCTGGTCCCTTTGCAGAAAAACAGCCCCAAAGCATGATGTTTCCACCCCCATGTTTCACAGTAGGTATGGTGTTCTTTGGATGCAACTCAGCATTCTTTCTCCTCCAAACACGTCTAGTTGAGTTTTTACCAAAAAGTTCTATTTTGGTTTCATCTGACCATATGACATTCTCCCAATCCTCTTCTGGATCATCTAAATCAGAGGTGCCCAGTACGTCGACCGGTCGACCGCGGGGGCAATGCTGGTAGATGGCGATTCATTCATTAAAAAAAATCCAGCTCCGTTAAAATAGACAAAACAGGTTTTGATCCTTCTTCCCTTGGCCTCCCTGCCACTTAATTCAGGAGTTTACTTGATTGACAGAAAAAGCGACCTATCGCTTTCCAGTCTGTTAACCCAGAATGCAAAGCGATACAAAATCAGTCAAGTGCCGGGAAAACTCAAATTAAGTTAAAGAGACAAACAACAAAATGAGTGCGGGACCGAGCAAGAAGCTAAAGACATACCACTTCCACCCAGAATGGGAGGAAGAATATTTGTTTGTGATGTCACATTCAAAGGTTATTTGCCTTATTTGTAAAGCAAGCGTCGCTCTGCCAAAGAAAGGTAACGTGGAGAGGCATTATCGAAGTGTTCACAAGGCATATGACAGCGACTTCCCTCAGAGTAGCGAGTTGAGAAAGAGAAAGGTCATGTATTATTGCATTTGCTACACAAACATTATCTCGCAGTCTTAGTGTCGCCAACTCGTTTCTAACAATGCGACTATGGTCGGTGTATTTTTTATCTTTCCAATCGAGACGAGATCTCTCTCCCCCGTCTGTGTGCGAGGGGGCGGGGCAGTTTACACACACGCAGCTGCTACATGCAGCAACACACGGCGGGGATGGTGTGGTTAAATGTTACCCGTCTTGAGGTGGACAATGCTCGTTGCCAAGAGTGTTTAGCATGTAAGGGCGGAGTAATTTGTCTAAACATTTAGCAAAAGTGCTCCACATTCAGACGGAGGAATGCACCGGGTTCGACTGTCTTTCTAGTAGCTCTGTAGCCCCATCCACGAGTAATTTTTTCACGTCAGGTGTTATGTATGCTAGCAGCAACACACAGAGTTAACTCAAGTATACAAACATGGGTTAATGATAGAGGTAACAGAGTTACTCTTTATTTTGTTAAAGTTTCAGCTATTCTGTTTAATAATAATAATACATTTATTTTGGGGGGCGCCTTTCATAACACCCGAGGACACCTTACAAGGTTACAGATTTACAATTTACATTTACAATTTTACCTTACAAATTAAAACAGTGGATTTAGTGAAGTATCAGCCGGGGTAAGACAAGACAAACAACAGGAAATTGACTACAAAAGGACACAAAGGGACACAGGGTACAGATTATAAAGAAAATGCCAGTTTGAACAGGTGGGTTTTGAGTTGGGTTTTGAATGTTGTTATGGAATCAGTTTACAGTTCTGTCATCAGATTATTTAATATGATGTGTTAAAACATTGTTGTTTCTTTTGATGTGAAATATTATTTATTTGATTTAAAAATAAAAAGCAATGTTAATTTTGTAAACAATTTGTTAAGTTAATTTAATAATATATGTATTTTTGAATCAAGTATTCAGCTTTATTGTCTTCATTGTTAGTTTCCACATGCCTAAAACAACCTCAAGCTAAATCTAAAAGTTGATAAATAAGAGCGTTTGAGAAATTGTGCAAGGCATACAGTAATAGTCCGAATAGTCGATTAATCGTTTCATTAATCGATAGATTAATCGATTATCAAATTAGTCGTTTGTTGCAGCCCTATTGTAGTTATCCCATGTATAAATAAAACGTGTTATTCAGCAACCCTTGCAATGTGGGATTTTATTTTTGGTTGGTAGACCTCGGTGAGCTGGTCATTTCAAAAGTAGCTCACCAGCCAAAAAAGTGTGGGCACCCCTGATCTAAATGCTCTCTAGCAAACTTCAGACGGGCCTGGACATGTACTGGCTTAAGCAGGGGGACACGTCTGGCACTGCAGGATTTGAGTCCCTGGCGGCGTAGTGTGTTACTGATGGTAGCCTTTGTTACTTTGGTCCCAGCTCTCTGCAGGTCATTGACTCGGTCCCCCCGTGTGGTTCTGGAATTTTTGCTCACCGTTCTTGTGATCATTTTGACCCCACGGGGTGAGATCTTGTGTGGAGCCCCAGATCGAGGGAGATTATCAGTGGTCTTGTATGTCTTCCATTTTCTAATAATTGCTCCCACAGTTGATTTCTTCACACCAAGCTGCTTACCTATTGCAGATTCAGTCTTCCCAGCCTGGTGCAGGTCTACAATTTTGTCCACAATAAATATATATATATTTGAACCCATATAACATGATGTAGAATGTCTGTCAAACTAACTTTGCTGCTGTTTAAAACCAACTGTTGCCGATATATTCAGTAACTACACTAGGAATGCCAGTGATGAGCCAGGTCAGATCCAGTAGGAAAGTAGGCACAGGGAATCAATAGTTGATTTAGGAGCGTGAGGAACCCACCTTAAGCCACGTTTACACGGAGACGAAACGGGTTGTATCCGCTACAGTTCTCTATCGTATGGACGGTTCGTCCACACGAGGCCGTAACGGAACCGCGGAAACGGAGCCCTCAAACGATAATGTCTCCCAAGGTGGGTAGATCTTCGGACGAAGCGCTCTGGGGGGGCCAAACGGCTCTGTGTGTACGTCCTATACGATCATTTCCTGATAACGATAACGCCATAGCCCCGCCTCTCCCCACCTCTGCTGCTCACCCCCGCGTCACCCGCGTCATTGCTGATGTGTTTCGCCAACAACAACAACAATGGCGGATCACAGGGTTGCTTTCGTGCTACTGACCATGCTACAGATGTTAGTGCAAAATCTACAGCTCCTCTACCACAACCATCACCAACAAGTGGACATGGAGAACTACATGAACTACATGTTGCTAAATCCACCGCGGAGAATAAACAGAAGGGCAACCATGCTCGGGGGGTCTTCTTCGTTGCTTTCGTTGTATTTTGTGGCGGAAGTACAGCGCCACTTACAGGCCCGGCATATGTACTACAGCGTCTCCAGCGGATCGAGCGGTCATGTGTGGACGGACATGTTTCTTGAGCCGATTCCGTGTGGAGTAATCTTTTATTCTTTTTTGGCATTTATCCTGCACAATACAACTGAGAGTTTTCCATGACACTCTTCTATTTCTAATTTACAATCCGAGAATGGTGGCATATGTGCACTCTCTGTGATTCAGTTAAACAATTATGACATGCTTCATGTCACTCATTCATCCTTTTGTTAAACCCAGTGGATATCTTTGTTGGAATGATTAGAATTTGAGTCAGGTTGTATTCAGCCTTAACCATGTGCCAGTTATTTCTTATAGAGCTGTGAGAGAGCATTGCAGTGACAGTTTGACGTTATATTATATCTGTAGTAATAGCCCTGTAAGACATCTGGGGATTTACACAAGCTGGCAGAAATACAATGTTGTCTATTGATGTATTAATCCGCCTGCTGTTTCTTCTCACAAACCTTCCGGCAGCTTTCCTTGGTTGAACTTAAATAATTTCCAAATACTGAAAAAGTGAATATCCTTGTAGGATTTCAAACATGTTATGCCTATTTGGGTAACCGTTTGACATGACTGTTCTGCAGTAAAAAGAAATGAGAGCCAAAGCTGGATAAAACATAACAATCTGGAATTATTAGTAATGCAGAGACTGATTACCATGAGTCAGTCAGTCTCTTCCCCCAGAGCAAGATCATAGGCAAGGCAAGGCAAGGCAAGGCAAGGCAAGTTTATTTATATAGCACTTTTCAACACAAGGCAATTCAAAGTGCTTTACAAAAAATGAAAGAGATTAAGAAAATGGCATTTAAAATCAGTCATTAAAAAGAAAAGCTAATAAAATCAACATTAAAAGAAAAAATAAATGGATAAAAGTTACAGTGCTGTCAATTAAACATTAAAAGCAAAAGTACATGGATAAAAGTTACAGTGCAGTCTAAGATATGAATAGTTCAATTAAAAGCAGCGACAAAAAGAAAAGTCTTCAGCCTGGATTTAAAAGTAGTCAGAGTTGTAGCGGACCTGCAGGTCATCATAGCTAGCTTCTAAAACATTTATGGAAGCTGTGATACAGTATCTTCCAGCATGGAGACCAGGATTTGACATAATCACGTTTCTTGTTGTGTGATGCACAATATCTTGTTGTAAAGCTACTGCAGACATTTTTTTTTGTGAAAGAATGACACAATGTGACATTGGTCGACCTCCCACCCATCGGCCTTAATAAGACATTTAGCAGACATGGCAGAGAACAAAGCTTTGTTGTGTCCACAAGTCAGATTCCAGCCAGCAATTCATGTTCCCTGTTCTTTGAAGTTTGACTCTGACACAGATTCCAAAACCACATTAATTTGGCTCTGTACTTCGTTAAAAGCTGCTTTGTGGAATTTGAGCGATTTTGCGAAGTCTTAGCATTTACAAGATAGCTCCCAGAGGAGTTTCTGCATGACGTGCCTGAAGAAAGATCCCTGTAGCAGTGAGCATAACCAGCTCTTAGTTTGGTAAAATTATAAGCTTTCCACACAGTTTTAATAAATAAATATATATTCTTTGAGACAAGTAAGCAATCCCTGTATCCTCTTAAACATCAGGATGACTGTTATTTAGGGTTGCAAAGGGGCGGAACATTTCCGGTAAATTTCCGGAAAGTTTCAATGGGAAGTTAAGCTGGGGAATTTTGGAAATATTCGATGCAAAATCAAACAAAAAACATGACATTTCAACAGATTTTCTTTTTCAAGTAGAACGGAACAAGTTTTAATTATTTTATTGAACAATTATTTGTTTCATTGAAGAACGAAAACAGGAATGTTGAGTTAAATATTACTCATCCCCCCAACCCCACTCATTAAAAAATGAACAAAAATGCACCCCCCATCCAAAAATCCCCACAAAATCCCATTCAAAATGTTAAATGAAAAGAGCCCTTCTCCCTCCAAAAAGTCCCATTAAACATGCAAATCTTCCTTCAAGCAATCCTCTGCATTGTTTACCCTTTCAGTCAATGGGCTCTTCCCGGGTCTCATCAATAGTTTATTATCATAGTTCTTCACTCTACTCTTCAATATGTTTAGTGTGAATTTTGTGTTATAGTTCGGTAGTCTTACACTGTTTCCTTCAAAAGATAATTGGTGAAAAAAATTAAAGGACATTCAAGGTTTCTAGGCTCAGGAAATTCGTTCTAAAAGTCTTTCCAGTTTTCATTACTGTCTCCATTAGTATGACGTCAGGTGGTGAAGAATTTAAAGAAGGGCAATGAGAAAAAGCAGGGCGTTATTCTAAGTTAAAAGCTCCATTACAGAGATTAGAGATGAAGACAGATAAATGTTCATAGCCCACAAAGAGCATCTTACCTCCCTCACTTGCTCTAATTCCCCGCACTGTTTTATTTCCCCTCAGCCACCATCACCAGTTCTTCTGAGAATGATGACCGCAGTGGCTCCAGCCTGGAGTGGAGTAAAGATGGCAGCCTGAGAGGCAGCGGGCGCCATGGTCTGGCCCAGAGTGTGCGGGCTGACACCTGCTCTCCTGTGGCCGAGGAAGACTCCAACAGTGCCACGTCCACGCCCGCAGACACTCCCTCCAGGACAGACCAGAAGCAGTCCAACACAGCCGCAGGGGCACAGAAGCCTCCAAGTCGCTCACCTGAGGGACCATTTCCATACTCATCTCAGACCACTTCTTCCCTCATGATGCCGAGGCCCAACTCTGTTGCAGGTACTGAAAGCCTTTGTGATTTTGTTTTTTAAGAGGTAGATAGGGGTGTCAAACATTCTGGAAAGCAGGGTGTCAGAAGGCCCGCCAGAGGGTCAAATCCGGCCAGCGTCATGACTTTTCAAAGTGTAAAAATGACAGAGAAGACATTAAAGGTGACATGTCATGCTTTTCCGGTTATTCCCCGTCCCCTTGTGTGTTATGAAGGTTTATATGCATGTACTGTAAATGGTGTGCAGAGTCAAAACCCTCAAAGTGCACCCTGTAGCGAGTAAAACTCTAACACAGAAAATACCTCCCCAAAACGCCTCGTTGGAGATACGTCACTGTCCATTTGATTCTTCCGGAAAGAAATGGACCAATCCGTGGAGCCGTTACGTTACGTCCGCGGAGCCGTTACGCTAAGCCCCCGCTGATTGGTCCAAATTGACCAATCCACGGACTTCCTCACACACTCAGTGCAGGCAGCTCAGCTGATTTCTCCTCCCTGGCTGCAGGCTGATAACAGACAGTTGGGATCGCGGTGAAATTCTCTCTGAAAACCCATTCTCTCTGCAGACCCATTCTCACAGCGTTTATCAACCTTTTTCTTTCTCAATATCAAGCCACACTTATTGTTTTTACTTCGGCTGTGACTTTGTGTGTGCTCAGCTGTGTTTCGCTGTGTATCGCTAAACAAGGAAATCACACCTCCACGGAGCTCAGCGCGATTCACAACGTCCCGACTGGTCCCGACCAATCGGAGCACACTGGGCTCACAGGGAGGGGGGGGCAAGAGCTGCAACGAGCCGTTTAGTGGAGAGAGTGAATACTGCTGAATACACATACTATACAGAGATGCTGTATGAGAAACCAATGTGAGTTTGGAAAATTGCACAATATAAATCTATTCTAGTAGACCTCAACAATGGAATTATGATCAGTGGAAAGGGCCATGACATGTGACCTTTAACTGCAGTTTTCCCAACTTTAATGTATTTTGTATATTTGATACATTTACAAGGCAGGGGTATAACTTAACCTTCTTCCTTTATAGTTCCAGCTTTAGTGTGTAACTACAGTTCAGGTGGTCAGGATAACTACACAGATGTGGAAATGAATGTCAAATAAATACATTTGTAAAAAGATAGTTCATTAATTTTGCACATTTTAAGAAAGTTTAACAATTGTGAGTTTTTTATAGGTTATTATGCTATGATTTAACTGGTCCAGCCCACTTGAGATCAAATGTGGCTGTGGACTAAACTCAGCTTGACACCCCTGAAGTAGAGGAATGTGTGTGTAAACCTTTCCTCATTGACTCGTGCGTTCATTTAGCATTACATGAAACATTTAAGGCAAACATTCTTCTAGCAGCCTAGCAACATTTGTTATTCTGACAGGAATTCTCTGACTCTGTGCTTGGGTGTCTCTCTTTATCCCATTGTCAGTCAGTTCAAGTTTGTTATGCTATGATACGACCTGTGCCTGAGGCTGACAAGTGTGCTGTCATTTGTAGTCCAAGCAAAGGGACAGGACACACTGAGGCTGAGAATGAGGCTTTCTCTCAGAAGCCAGGTTGCGCTTTACAACAAGGAGTGGGGTATCAAGGCAGAAGTTTGGGATTAGGCAGCGGTTGTGTGCGGTGCCTGGGCGGACCAGAGCACAAACCACTGTCTGGCTGATCTGTTCTGCATTCCTGCCCTGGAAGCTCCGTGTTATGGCTCAGCTCGCCGTATCCACACAGCTGTCACAGTTGTTGATATCCCTCCGCAGCTCCTCACTTTCCCCCCTTTTCCATTCCTACATCTCCCCCACACGACCTCCCGCTGTTGTTGCTGCTTTTGACCTTGGCCCTGTTGTAACTCACGCAGCAATGTTTTACATCTCCCTCTAAAACTAAAGACCAAAGGCTGGTTGAGAAGATTCAAAGACTAACAGTAATCAAGCCCTCACCGTATGCCATAGCTGAGGTGGTATTTGAGAACCATCATTTTGAGCTGTGTTATAGCCTACCATTAGGATTCACTAAAAACAGTTGTTGGATTTTATGTGTTAGTGAACTGTGAAATCACCAGCCATGAAGTCTGCAGCTCTACCTTCAATCTGGGGATATGTTGTGAACGTGCTTACTGCTAGGCTACTAGAAATAAAAGCATAATAAATGTAAAGGACATGAGTTTGCTTGTTATGGAAGCTGTAGACTAGAACATTAATATTGTGTGACTGGTGCACCTAATGAAAAAAGCACTTTTCAAGGGAGGTGAGAAACAATTTGTATAGCAGATTAACCTTTTCACACTGCATTGTACAAGCAGACTATTTCATTGCCAAAGTGAAATCACAGAAAATTGCAAAGGCAGGGGCAAAGTGAAAAAAACAACCTTAAAGATTGAGATTGAGGTAATGTATTTGGTTCATATTTGTTTGCTTCAGTATATGACAGTTTCAAAGAGTGTTTTCCCCGTTTCACCTGGATGCCGCAGCTGCCAATGTGTTGCAGATCAAATGCTTTAATGCTCCTGCAGAATATGCCTCCCCTGGGTTTGACCTTGTTACGAAACAGTAACTATTCACTCAGGTCTTTTACTTTATAGTTTTTCTCTTTTTCTATCTCTGTTTTCGGTGACATTTTACTGAGGTTCCTGTTTGTGAACTTTTGTGAATCGCCACGGAAAAAAGCACGAGCCAAATAAATGTAATGCGATTTAAAGACACCGTTTTTGTGTTGTTTAAGATTGACCTTGCAGTGTTCTCTATCTATTGGTAAGATGAAGTGGGAATAAGAGATCGAAGCAGAATAAATAGTTGATGGTCAGTGGGTTACCTTCACTCAGACACAGAATTCATGCCATAGCTCAAAATGTACTTTTTACTGCTATTGCACAAAACTTGGATAATGTTTCTCCAACCTATAATTGAATAAGAGCATTTATTGCAGACATAAGTGGCACATACACGTCCATTTGCATTTCAGTAGCTCTATTGTTCCATGAGACCATACCCCTTTGATATCTCATCATTATTTTGCCGATGACATAAACCTTAACGGCACTGACACACTGGCTCATAAACCTAGCAGACCAGGACATATTTGCCTGTTTATGTGTGTGAGTGCCAGTGTGCTCGCCTCCCAAGTGTTTATTGGCTGATGTCATAGTTATACACCGTTGTCCTTTAGGGTCCTGCGGAATTCACACCTCAGATTTGACGCTGTGTCACAGAGCCCTGAGAAAAAGACACCAAGGGCACGGTGAGAGACATCCTCATTTATGGCCCAAACCAATCTGTGTTGGTGTCATGGTGTGCCAGGGACAGTGCTTATTTTTCACTTGGTGCTCAAGGAAATTGTATTCTACAAAAAAAAATGCTTACAAAGAAACAAATAATAAAGCAGGAAGGAGCTGAAAGGATTCGATCCTGTTGTCCAAAAGAAACAGCATCTATTCATTATTAGTGCATTCACTCTGTGTTCCTGCAACTGCTTTCTATTGCGTGGTTCTGTATGCCAGCATATTAGATAATGAGGAGGTGTCTGCTGCGACTATACCTCTACTTTATCCAAAGACGTTTAGGGCAATGCAGAACTTTAAATGATAGCAGATCATTTATCCCCCCAATGCCTTAATGCTGGGGGTTGAATAACATGTCACACTCTCAGATTTGTATTCAGTAAACGTTCATTCAATACTCATAGATTGAGAGTCAGTATCTGAGACCATTGAAATCTGCATTAAAACAGTACACAGTCTAGTTCATAGGAGGCCACGTATCTCTAGGTCCTATTGACAAGTAAAAGTAAGATGGCCTGTAAGAGTGAAAGGAGATCTAGGTACCAACGACCATGATTATTGCAAGGTGTGCGCACAGTGTGAAGAACTTTGACATCTTAAGGTTCCTTCCTCCAGTTAAAGTTGTGTGTCATCTCTTGAGG
The DNA here is from genome assembly GCF_902827175.1 of Gymnodraco acuticeps. Lineage (NCBI taxonomy): Eukaryota > Metazoa > Chordata > Actinopteri > Perciformes > Bathydraconidae > Gymnodraco > Gymnodraco acuticeps. Next base: position 1,764,299 of record NW_022990764.1, read on the forward strand.
CATCCTGTTGGCATTCAAGTATGCAGAGACCATTAAGTGGACTTACAACATGCTGAAGCAATAACGACGTATCTCATCTTGGATCTCATCATGCTCCCTAACAGAGCGGTATATATACAGTATGTTCCTCTTTTGCTTAACTAAAGCATTGAAATATACAAAGCCACATTTTCTTACAGGCAAAGTGGATTTTGTCTCATGCCAATCAACAAGTGTATGTCTGTGCCGCTAGAATGTTAGCAATGTATGAGGAAGGAATGTCGGCATATTGCTTAGAAGTGTCATTTGCACCGCCTTGGTGAACACACATACTGTGGTGAGCTGTCCCTGGGCTGCTGTGGGAACTCAAGCTGCACCGTGAAGAGCGTGCATGTGCTGTGGCAAGTTGCACAAATGTTGGCTTGCACCACCTGTCACCACCAACAGGGCTGAATTCAGACGTCTCTTTACGAGCAGTTGGTAATTGCATCATTAGTCGGTAGTCTAAGGAATCATCTTGGCCACCTTTCTTCATAGGAACATTTTTCTTTCAACTCGCAAGGCAGCATTAAAAAGCTGTCACAACGGCAACGCCAACAGCCACCACAGACATTTATCATCCACTTAATATTAAAATGTACCCGGTTAAAGATTATTATGATTATAACTGTGTGAGCAGCCCTACTTTGTGGATCATTTTGTTTTTCTCATATTCTCGCAGTAAACACTCATTTAACATTTAACCTCCGTTCTTAATGCACTTTTCTTTCTGCAGCTCAGAATTAAAACCCTGCTGCGGATGCTCTCAACAAACAAATCACATTTTTAGCTAAAAATGTGTGGCTTTCTTAACAATAATTCAATTTGATACACAATAACTTATTTAATTTATTTTAATGTAACTTTTAATTGCTTCCACAACCTGATCAACACATTAACAACATACACTTTTGTCGTCCACACTGAGACATTCAAATGTCAGATTTTGCAGCACAGAAATTGTTTTCATGTATGTAAAAACACACAGTTTGCTTCTTTAAAATGGTTGTCAAGATTGCCCTTATTGTGTCTGGCGCTCTATGCCACCCTTACTCTTAGTTGTATTCAGGTAATACGTTTTTGAGACATTTGTAATTTTGTCTTTTTTAAACGATTACAGAGTCAAAGGTCCATATTTAATGTGGCCGCTGGTATTTCCTGGTTTTGTAATCTTAGCTTGAGCTGCTTGTAGTCGGGTTGCTCAGACACGGTGGTTGACTCAGGGCCATTGGAGCTCAGGAGTAGTGCTGCATTGCATCAGTGCTGTGATGTTATTCCACAAAGCTTTGTGGTCTGAGCCATGTGGAGGTACAGTACTTATTTGTTTCTAATCCAAAATCCTCTGCTCTTCTGGCAAAACTCACGCTCTGTTATAATGGATCCAAGGTCCTTCTTTAGAATGGGTCTTGAACTAAGTCCTTGGACAATTTTCAAGCAACTTCAAGGATATGTTGTTCCTTCATCAAAACCTTGGAGAACAGTGACATGGTAAGGTTTGAGAGCCATCTGTATTTTATTAGAAAGACTGAAGTCATCTCTACCTCTTCTACAATCTGTGACTCAATGATGTTTGCAAAGGTCAGACAGTCTTTTTCTTGAAAAAAAATCATGTCTGTCAGTACTGCAGCTTTTAAATTAAACAAGGTATAGTCTCTGTAGTACTGGAGTAGGGAGGCATGATTTTACATTTTTTACAGAAATGTAAAACACGAATGTACTCGAGACAATTTTGTCTCGTGAAATGTCTGGCCTGTGAAGCTGTTTTTATCAATCTTGTGTGATTTTCAGGTAGCCATACTATTCTCCTCTGCCTCTGGTTTTGATAAAGATTTAAAGAATACAAAAAATGACAGCTCATTCATATTGTCTAGCTCTCTTAAAAGGTCACAGTGACATCTGTTAAAATGTCTACTCTCAGATAACTGTGCATGCCTCTATGTCACAGCAGGAGCAAAACAAAAACCTATCCTGGGATCAATCTGCTTTTTTTCCCAAAGCCATTTAAAATGCTGCTCAGTGGCACTCCATTGACAGATCAGACCTTGTCAAATGCCTAATCTCAAAGGGACAATGTGTAAGCTCACTCCTCTCTGCCACCACTGAGCCATCTGGCTATGTTTGACTGACAGCACCCGCTATTGAGAATGATGTAATCGATGTAAAGCAACTTAGTAACTGTTATGACAGCATGCATATTTTAATATCCAAGGTCTCTATTCTTCTTAGCTGTGGTTCTTGTTGGCATAGAGTTAGCAAAGGTATAGACTGGCTTTTATATACTCTCTGTATTGTGCTTTTAACCTTGTGGCAGTTTGTTGTTTTTTCATAAGATTATGCTTTTAGCCACGCTCGTGGTCTGTCTATATGTGTGTCAGATTGATTGGTACAGTAGGTACACCACTTTGTTCCAGCCTGAAATATATCGATCACACTTGGATGAAATGCCATGGACGTTTAAACTGATATTTATGAATTGTTCAACCTTAGGATAAAATCAATACCATAACTTCATCAGATCGAAATGTGTCCACTAGATTGGTTTATAACTGTATATCTGCTAATCAATAAGATGGTTAACTTGGTGAAAAAGATACATGGGAAACATACAGTTAGCATTATTAGCTATTAAGATTTCTCAGGTAGCTTGTACTTGTTGTCTGTGCACAAGTCAGCACGCTTCACCATTGTTTGAGCAGGTTGTTTCAGGTCATAGATGGTTGAGTTGCAGTTGGTTTAGTGCCAACATTGGGGTCTGCCAAACCTAGTGAGGGTTGTAATGTTATCCCAGGACAAGAAAGAAAGCCCCCTGTACGCGTGGCACTAAAAAAATAGTGTTTCATAATCAAAGGACTGCACTGAAAGTTTGATATCAGAATAAAAAATGAACCTTTAATATGTTAACTTTTCACAGAAGTCTAACATTGCTTTTAAAAAAAAAAAGTTTCCATGGTAACACGTCAAATTTGTATTCAGGCCACTTTGCACTTAGTCTTCTTAAGCTAAAACCATAATGACTTAACAGGTCAGAGAAGGGCTTGAGGGCTGATGTTAAAGTATTTAACACAGACAATTCACCAACCCCTTCTGATATCTTTAACAGGGATGGGTGGCTGTTAATTGAGTATTTTTACCATTTGTCTCTCTTTATCATGTTATTTTGCCAGTTTTATGACATCAAAATGTTCAGGATCATAGGTCCCATCTTTTACACAGCACATGATCTAATATCTGCTTAATGTGTGATTATTATATACCATGACGTATCGATATCAAGTTATAATGGAAGTTGTCCCTATCGCCCTGACACCTATTGCAGTGGGTTTCATACTGTTATCTGTGTTGTAGCAACCAAATATGTTGCCTTACATTTTATAGAGAATTTGCAGAGGTTCCATCCTTACTCAAAAAATTGTATTTTAGTTTTACACACACAATGTCATACTGGTTAAATTGAACTCCTTCATCTTGAAAAGGCAAGAAGGTGGACCGTGGACATTGTGATATGAATACTGACCGTTTCCTTTGGTAAAGAGAAATAAGGGGGGCAGTGGTTAAAGCAGGGGTGCTGCTCTGTTCTGTCATGGGAACTCTGCACTGAAGTTTTCCAAGGGCAGAGCTGCCTGAGGAAAAAATCTTTTTCATCAGAATGCTGTCGGACAAATTTTTTACGGCTTCAAAGTCACTGCAAGCACACACTTCAAGGTATCATATGTACGTTTTTTCAATGAGTGGAGACGTGCCAGAGTAGGAAGGAATAAGGAGTCTAAGGGTAGAAAATAAACGAAAGGGGGGGTTGGAAGGATTTGAAAGCTACCTGTGGGAATTCTCTGCCCTGAAAGACTTGGAGATATGACTTAACAAAAAGGAAAATGGTTATGGTGCAGAATGCTTTATCACAGACAGAAGTGGAGGAGTGTGTGCATTTACTGAACTCCAGCAAATCAAACTGAGCTTTGCCTTCAGTTGTAGCTTATTGTTATCAGGAACACAAATATGTGCCTGGTGCCTGGAGCTTCATTATTATTTTTTCCACTCCAGAAGTAGTAAAAAAAATCGGAGAAGAAAAAAAAGAGAGACCTCTTCACGTGGTTCACATGTCAGTATTGGGCTTTAGTGGTGATTTCTTCTCTCTCCTTCTCTATTCATATATCTTCTTTACCACCTCCCACCACAGTATCCTTGCCATATTCTTTCCTTTACATATTTATAAATATATCTAGAGCTTTTTCTACCTCCGTTTCGCATTCCTTTCTCTTGTGTCCAACCCCTCTCCAGCCACTGATTAATCCTACAGTAGCTGCACATTACGCACTGTAATCAGCCACTGGAAACTAAATCGCTTAGTTTTCCATTCATACTTCCTTTTATTCACTCCTCCTTTCCACTCCTGCTTGCTTATCATTTATGTTGTGGTTGTGAGACTGCAAATGCATGCAGCACATAGACATAGGTGTAAGTGTGAAGGGAGCATGACACTCTTTCGCAAAGCATTGCACTCATTTAGCAAGTGCCTGATTCTGTGGATGCTGTGAGTGGCTGAGCGCTGAAGAGGGGGCAGCCAAGTCCTCTGCTCGGCAGCTCTGCCAGTGTGCCTGCATGGATGCACTGGGTAGAGGAATCGCTTTGTGTGCCCTCCCTGAGCTCATCAACTCCGAGCACTCTCCAGGGATAAAGGTGAGGGTCTGCGCCCTGCCTACTTGTCCGTATGCCTGCCCAAGTATATTCCTCTCTTTGGACTTGAGGAGGGCTTTGAGAAAAACCACTGTCCTTCATGGCTCTGCTGTTGGATGTAAGTAGTTTCTCAGTTTAACTTTAGAATCCAGTGAGGTGTTGCCCTGCACTCACTGAAATGTTATAGTACGTGCTTGCCTTACCTAGTTTGTTGTAGCTTCAACTCTGTCCATTATGGTTAATTTTGAATGCTTCATCCACTGCAGTAAAAGCAACATGAAGGCCTTCCTTTATTCCAGTCAGGGTCGCATTGATGGCAGCTTCCTCAGTGACTCTGTTGTCAGCAGACAGGTTTTTAATAAGTGGGACATTCCAGAGAGTAAGTTAGCGACTAAGTGAGGGGGGAGAGGGAGTGAAAAGAAGAGATGAGTGTTTGGACATACTCTCCCAGCTGAGGCTGATAAAGTAGAGAGGAGAGGCTTTGAGTCTGCTCTTCAACAGGGCCATTGAGCATGGATCACCATGGTGATATCATTGTTGGAACAGTGAATTGGTAGAGAAACCTTGATGCACAGTGCACATCTTTATTATCTTTTCAGACCATGTCTGATACATCGGGCACGAAGTTTGATGGTTGTGTAACTCTGCCTCATCAAGTAGTTTATCGATAGACGTCAGTTTCAGTACATACATACAACTACAAAAAATACAACAAAAGCATGACTTCAACAACATTTTCAGGATCTTTTTAAGTCGTTGAAAGCTTAACATATAGTGTAATGATTCATCTTCTCCAAATTAATCATAACCTTCAAATCATTTCGGATAGTGTGCATGTGAAGCTGACCATTGAGCGGCCCGACCAAGCAAGGAGGCAGAGGCAGAACGTCCAAATACAACCCGGTGTGGGCATTTATTACTCATTGTGGTACATGACACAGCCTCAATATTACTGTCTCATGTGAACACAGTCACCAGCAACAAGGATCTCCCACACACCCAGACTAACAGGAAAACAGAACCTAAACACACACAGGACTAATCAAACCAACAAGACACAGGTGAGGAGGGAGGAGAAAACACAGGGCACCAGGTGAACACAATCACCAGCAACAGACAAGACGGGAGGGGGAACACTTTTAAAACTAAAACAGGAAACAGAGACAGACAAACTAAAACATAGACAGAACGTGACAAATAGATGCATGAATTACATATATTCACATGCTTCCTGTGCAATGTTTTAGCGTGGAACAAATTAACATGCTTCGCCAATAATGAAGCCATATCCTACGTAACGGAGGCCGAGATCTACGGCCCCAGAGATCACCTCCGTTACAGTGCATCACATCACTAATATTGTTGTCTGTTCTACACCATTACGTTTAAATGTCCCAAAATAGTTTAAGCAACATAAATCTAATCCTGTAAAGAGAAACGTTTTAATAGTTTTCTGAACGGGTTATTTCCTCTCTGTTTTAAAGAAACATAAAGGTAATCTACTCTCTTTGTAGGCCCCAGTGAGGGGGTTTGTAGGGACAGATCCCACTACAGTATATTGTGTGTAGCTGTCAGTTCAAATCAAAGGAAAAAGGAGCATAATGTTTCTAGGGACACTTTTATTTATCTGTGTAAGTATACCTTCACACACAGCCTCAAGGAAACAGCAACTATCAGAGCACACTTGCTGGCGTCTTCTTCAGTCATCTTTTCTCCTGTGTGTGTTTCTGATTGACCCTCTATAGTCGATGTGAGAAATGCACTCGAGATGCGTCAAGTGTTCTGCTTCGCTCATTTCATATCTCTGTCTACAGCGACCAGTTCCACGAAGCTGGAAGACCTGAGCTTTCTTGACGAACAGCGCAACACACCCCTGCGGACATCCATCCGCCTACCATGGCATAATACAGGAGGAAGGCCCCCTCAGGACTCTAAAGGTGACTGCACTCAGCATTATGGTGTTATCGTATCAGGACAGGACAGAGGATAAAGTGCTGTTTCAGCTCTAATGGTATTTGGTGCGTCCATGTCCATATAAGGTAGTGTTTGAAAGAGTGAAGGATTTGTAGGTTTTTAACACTTAGGTTGATTCTAACACCTTTATTTGAAGGTTAATGGTAGGGTAGGTAAGAATGGAGAAACCAGCTTGAGTGCGCTAGAATTTGAAAGTACCCCTCCTCCAACACACACAAACGCGCACATGACCAATGAGGGCACGAGATAAGTTTGTGCACAGATGGAAGGCTGACAGTCAGGTAGGCCATCCAGTTATTTTAGCCGGGCCGGCTAAAATGATTGGTCGTGCTTTTTACAGCACTACGGCTTCCACAGATTACATTTTTTTATGTATTTATTGTCAAAGCATTTAATGTATTCATTGCTATCGGGATGTTAAGAGCATTCCATGGAATATAACAAAAAGTGTTTCTGAAGGGAATTACCTACCCCACCTTTAAGGTCAACATTTTAGTAATTTTTTTATTTCAAACAATTCAAATTCTGAGTATGGATATTAACAGTACTGCACTCATTTATGTTGATGTAGTTTTTATCAATATCCACATTTCCTGCACACACTTAGCTCTTTAGATAAAATCATTGCTGTCGTTCGCCAGCCTTCATCTCGGTTATATGTTTTTATAACTTCGGTCTCACTGAGAGAAATCCCACAGAGTGAATGATGAGAACATGAATAATTTAGAACAACATCATTAGATAGTCAAACTGTTTAACCGAAAAAGCGTCCACTTCCTTTTCCACACTTGCTTGAACATGAGGTTGATACAGCAGCATCATGTCAGGTGATCATTTCTATATCCCTGCCGAAGACACCATTACAGAGGAACAGTCCATGTCTGTTATATGTGTGTGCATATGTTTTAGTTTTTCCATTAATGGCAGGAACTGCAGACAGTGGTATACCACTTCATGTCATGTTGAAAGTGGATGAAGTAATGAGATAATGTTAGTGTTGCCAAGGGACACCATAATGGCCCAAAAAATGAAAGTTTGTAATATTTGTCAAATGTGATGTTGTTACATCATTAAATGTAACAACATGCAATCATCTTTTTATTAAATAGTATCGTGGCGGCATGTTTTCTTTGTCACATTATTTAAATGGTGCACTTAGGAGTCCTCAAACATCTCTGCAAAGTAAATATATTAAGATGTTTTCATCCTTTTCCTTGTATTGTAAGTATTTTTTAACTATAAAAATGTCAAGAAACTTTTGTTTTCAGTAAAAGACAAACATATGTGGCAATGTACTTATGTTGTCTGTAAAGCCCCTGTCACACTGTCCCGAAATTGACACCCGATGGACACACGAATATGAAATTGTGAATTTCGCACGAAGATGGCCCCGAACCACACACGAAGGCAACATTTACATTACATTTAAGACATACAACTGCAATGAAAGTACCAAAAACAATTATGTTACAGTACTATGATACTGTACTGATATCTTCAGACTTTGTTCTTTACTTTATCCGTCTTTATATGTAGAAAATATTACGTTTTCTCCGTAATGTTGTTTCCATAACAACAACAACTTCCTGTCAACTGTCCTTCAAAATAATATATTATATCCTTTTTAGTTTCACAGAACACAAATTGGGTTATTTACATAATATATTTACATGATTTTGTTGTGCAATAAAACAACCCGATGGACACACGATAAAGGAAATGTTCAAATTCGGCTGTGATCGTAGCGACATCGGGCCATTCGTGAGGGCATCTTAAGCCATCGTATGATCGCTGGTGGAGTTTCTCAGGCTCCGGCAGCAACTTCGTGAGCGGTGGCAAAATCTTTGGCATGCCAAAAAATTGCCGAAGGACCTTGAGAAGGTTCATTTTCGTGTTTAGTTTAGTTTAGTTTATTTATTTATAGTGTCGTGGACAGTCCCCATCGATGAACTGTCACAAAAACAGTAAATGGTGCAGCTTTAGCTGACATGGCTAATTTCCAGCTGTTGTCCCCGGACAGATGGTAATAGACACCCTTAAAATTACAATATATCAACAGCATTAGTTATAAGAAAATATATAAAATAAAATAAAAAGGAGGAAAGACAAGTAGATACCGGTGGGAGGATAACAGAGAACAATAAACAACACACGTTACTATATACAGTACATGTCACATATAGTACATCACAATCACATAACAGAAACGAGGGGCAACATCCATGATCACAACATATAACACTCACGCCATACTCAACACAGACTAGTGTGTGCAGGTGTAGTTCTCAGTGAACCATGTGTGAGCTGTGAAGGTGGAATGTGTATGTATGTCTTTGATTTGAGTGGGTAGAGAGTTCCAGTTTTGAATTGCTGTGACCGAGAATGATGACTGACCAAAAGTACTCTTCCTGAATGGGACTGATAGGTCGCCACGTGTGGAGCTTCTAGTGGTCCGTCTGGTGTTGTTACGTTGAGTAACCAATGAGTTAAGAGGTGGAGGGGCTGTATTGTGCAGGATTTTGTACACCAGAACGATGTTCTTATACTTTATTAAATCTTCCCAACTCAGGATGTTATGCTTGTTGAGGATGGTACAGTGATGGGAGCGGTTAGGTTTCTGGTCCAGTACTTTGAGGGCTTGTTTGTACAGGGTTGCTAGTGTTGAATTCGTGTGTCAATTTTGCCCTTCGTAAGGCCATCGTTAGGGCATCTTGTTATCATCGGTGCCATCGGGCATTCGCCCCGATCAGAGTGAGGGTGAATGCACCGATAATAACACGAAGATGACACGATTTGACAAGATGCCCTCACGAGTGCCTTACGAAGTTGCCGCTCACGAAGTTGCTGCCGGAGCCTGAGAAACTCCACCGGCGGTCATAGAATGGCTTAGATGCCCTCACGAATGGCCCGATGTTGCTACGATCACAGCCGAATTTGAAAATGTCCTTTATCGTGTGTCCATCGGGTGTCACAGTGTGACAAGGGCTTAAAGGGTGGGGGATATTTTTTGGGGGGGAAATAAAGGCCAAACCAGAACCGAGAATGAGTTTGCAAGTTGCCAGTTTTCAAAAATCTGATTTTACCTGGAAAAAAGCCATTGTTGTCCTTGCATGATTGTGTTATTGGCACATCATTCTGAGGCTACAGAAGAGCTTACAGTTAAATGGTTGATGATTCAACATTGCAGTCATTGGATTGAAAGTCTGCACTGACAGAAAGTAGGATTAATTACAAAAAGCATACTGAAGTCATGTGAGTCCCTTACACTCTTTTTGTTTCATTTGTAAAAAGAACATTGAAACAAATGTAATTCTAATGTGTTTCTTTGTCCTCACTTGTCCTCAGCTCGATTTGCTCCCTACAAACCCGTTGACATCATGCTCAAGCCCTTGCTGTTCGAGGTGCCCAGCATCACCACAGACTCTGTGTTTGTGGGCCGGGATTGGCTGTTCCAGCAGCTGGAAGATGTCCTGAAGGTCAGCGAGTCCGCAGAGAACCACGGCGCTGTGGTGGTGGGCAGCGTGGGTTATGGAAAAACGGCCATTATCTCCCGGCTCGTAGCACTCAGCTGCCACGGAGGTCGAATGCGTCAGATTGCCTCTAACAGTCCTAGTGCCTCCCCAAAAAGTAAGCAATTTAAGTATTTGCCTCTGGAAACAGCATTACATCAGCTGCATTTTTTTTAATTAAGTTATTGAATTTGCATTTTATTAATAGCTTGAGAGGAAGTGAAAATAGATGTATCTACCGTAAACATTGACTTAAACCTCCACCACTAATGTAAAACGGATTTCACACAGTACGCCTTGATTACATAAAACCAATTTCGCTATTGCAATAAATTACAAATAAAACTTGTTACATTCATAAATATTTATTTCACATTTGTTTTTGTCCACATTTGTATATGATAAAGTGTGTCTCTTTGTGCTCCAGGTGGTGGGGGACAGAACGCAGAACTTGCTCTCAGCCAGCCTCCACAGCCCACCCCCCCGTCCAGTGCCACCAACACACTGCGGACCAGCAGCTGCCCCGGGACCCCCGAGATGCAGAGGCGCAGGGAGGAGGCTGTCAAACGGCTGGCTGCTAAGGTACACCTTCAGCCATTACAGTAGCTCAGGGTTCAGGAGAAATCACAGTGTGAAACTATCACTTTTTTACATGGTGGTGTACATGGTGTGCCTTGTTGTTTTCAGTATGTATGAGATCCACTGCAGAAAATATGTGTTTGTATATGGTTTTCGATTGTTTATGTTCTTCGGTTTGATTTTCAGCCTAGCCACACTCTGCTCAGATTATGAAAGACGGCGATTCTCTCATGGGTGTCTCAGAGACCTTTAATATCACTTGTTTGATGTGAGAAGCAGTGAGCTTAGTTAAAGACTTAGCCATGAAAAGCATGTTCAATAATGATGTCTGCAGCATCTCACTGCTGTAGTATGACTGTGAAGAAGTGGGAACACAGAAGACTTCAGCTCAGGGGCCTCATTTATAACGCCGTGCGTAGCATTCACGTGGGAAGGTTGCTTACGTAGTAGAAATCCAAAAAATAGGTACAGACATTTTTCGACATTTTCCGATTCACCAAACATTGCGTACCGGCGAGGAAAGTGCGTACAGCACTTCCTACGCCGGTTTCCCTTTATAAATCACAACCGACTCGAAATGCGGTGCAGCTTTTGCGGGCTTCACGTAACGCCCATATTTGCCGATAAATAGTCAAAGAAACGCCCATTCATTCATTCTGACTGACTTTATGAAGAAGATCGCAGGAAATGACGACAGAACAGCTAAAACAGACATCTCACACCGTGTCAGATTTTGGTTATTTTGGGGAGGTCGAGATAAATCATATTGTTTGGTGGATGCCGTTTGAACCAGAGTAGCAGCATGGAGGTCGGATCGTCGCCAAAATAAATAAATAAGTGGTCCGAAAAAGGTTAATGACAAAAAAAATACACATAGCCTTCCTCAGGCAGTGTGTTTGTACCGGGGACAGGAGACCCCCCCCCCCCCCCTTGATGAGAGACTGTAAGAAGTGATCGGGGAATCCCTCCGGAGTGGAGTCATGACGACTGGATCTGAATTATGTTTTCGTATTTGGTGGTTTGTATTCCAGCTGTCGATCAGCTGTGCGCAGTCTCCACTGCAGCCTGTGCATCTCAACCCCCCCCCGCAGCAACCCTATATCCACCAGTTAAAGGAAATACAACTAATGTGTTGTGTTATATTAGCTGTACAATTTACCACATATGGTGTTCTTAGCTTCCATACCTCCTGTGTTTTACGAGCGACTTATCAAGTCTTGGCAAACGGCATAAAACATGATTAAACATGATAGTATATAAAACCATGCTCGTACAACCTATAGAAATGCAAAACCGCATCATTTATGAGAAAACATTTCATAACATTAACAGAACATATTCCAGGTGGTTTTAAATAACATATCCGTATTTATTTATTTCTCCAGGTTATGTTTTTGTGTGCGCTGAGGAGTCTCAAACAGGCGTTTGTTTAATCATTTTAAGATTGGCTTTAATCAATGTTTGAAAATGAATTCTTCATATATGATAAATGAGAGGTAACATTTTGTTTATGGTATTATTTCCACATATTTCTCTCCATTCTTCCTTCTGCCAACGCGGTGTCGCAGTTTCTCGTCTCTCCCGTTGCTGTGCTTAGTGCGTACGCATGGGTTAGAGTTTGCGTGGAGGACCGCACGTTTTCCCCTCAAGTTAGTATTTTATAAATCGCAAACATTACGTAGAAACTGGCGTACGCCATTTTTTGAGCGTATATCCCTTTATAAATGAGGCCCCAGGTCTTTAGTGTGCCCTTTACGCTCACAGGTGCAAGGCATTTGCATTGTGTGGGGGGAGGAGTACCACAGCGGCTGCCATGGGAACACATTTTACACTATAGTCAGAGGGTTTGTCCTAAATACCAAACTGTTCTTACAGTGCAGTCTGACATTTGCTTCAGATCATCTGTCTTATGTAAAGCCTCTTCTCTACATCCTTTAGAGGTTACATAATAGGTGCTGCAGCTACCTTTCATTAAGGTAGTCAAACAGAGCAGTGCATTAGGTCTATAGCCTCTTATTTCCTTCTGTGGACAAAAATACATTTCTTGATTTTCTTTTTGTGGGATTTTTTGCCTTAATTGGACAGTCGACATGAGAGAGATGGATGACAGTGACCTTGGGAACCTGTAAGAACCTGTGGCAGGGGGAGCTTTTGTGGCTCCAAAACATCTGGGGGTGTGGAGATAGAAAGAAGAGAGTTTACCTGACCTCTGTAGCCCAATCCTCGTCCTCATCTTGGCATGATGCTTTTAAAATGGTCACGGTGCTATGCTTTTGTATCAGTTTTTCATTCTAAATTGTCATCACAATTCAGCATCCCGAAATAATTTCAATGGCAAAAGCTTCACCTCTGGTCTTCACTAATGTACCTTTAGAAAATATCCACATGCAGGCTTTATGAAACAGCACCACTGCTGCTTGCCATGCAATACCTGAACTTTCAGTTGATTTTTAAACACTTATAGTTGACTGAAACTCTCAGAGGAAGTGTATACATGTTGCATTGTTTTGTCTGTGGAGTTATAATAAAGAAGATTACTTATAAAGGGATTATGGTGTTTCAGAGAATATTTTTGATTCATTACGACATTCACTTCATTTAACACTTTTGTGATGGTGAACTGTTAGCTCTTTAAATGGGTGACAACGCTTTATCTTTTGATGCTTTATCCTCATTTTTAAAGTTACCAATTACATCCAGGTATCTCTATAAAGCCTTCGGGGTTTCACGCTCTTGCCTCATCATAAATGGCTCTTTAGTAGTGAAATGGGGCATGCGGTAACTACAACACATTTAGCCTCTACCACTGGGAAGTTCATGCACCAGACAGCTGATGTTCGTTTTGCCACTAAGGCTCATCTAAATGTCTATGAAACCCAAGCAATATCCCTCAAGCCAATTATTGTGCAGAGTGTTTCCAGCAGGCGCTCCCCCAGGGGCTCTGTTCCTGTGATTTCTGAATACTGATGCAACACCGAGCAGATCCTGTCAAATTCTGCCAGTTCTTTTTAATCATTCATTTGAAAGTGGTCTCATAACAGGGGCACTGAGGCCATTACATTTTATGGTTTATCGCAAGTTAATGACAGGGGCGCGTTTTTAGGGAATGTTTCTAAACAGTGAGTTCCTTGTTGTGCCAGCACATGAAGTACTGCAGGTGCACTGCAGCATGTTGCATCAAATCAAATCAAATCAAATTTTATTTCTATAGCACATTTAAAAACGATTTTCGGTCGAGCCAAAGTGCTGCACATGCAGATAATAAATAACACATTCCTACCGATGTAAACAGAAGATCAACATCATCATGTGTTGAGCTTCTTATTGCTCATTGATGAGACAGGAGTCTACATGACTTGTACACTAACCATCACTGCAGTCAGGCACCTATCCACATCCATTCTATGTGCTATATAAATAATTGACTGTATGCCCCAAGAAAAAGGTGTTCCACAGTCTCTGTTTTCACTGGAATATTGTGTTACAGTATTTCAAGCTTAACAACCACATCACTGCCCCATTTGTTTTGTGTAGCCCAATAGTTGAGGTGAGTGCTGAGCCCAGTGAAGTGTTTTCTTTAGAATAATACTTTTTAAAGTGACTCCGTTGCTGTGTTCTTCACATTTGTGTTTCTTCTTCTCTCCCTTTTATGACTACTTTTATAAAAGTATGATGAATAAAAATTGAAATTCAAGAAATTGAATGGCAGTCCTAGAATGATGTATTAATGACTTCTGGAAACTATTATTACATTGTGTGTTTTTTTTTCTGCTAAATGCTCAATGAGATACCTACATTTCTGACACTAGCTTTGTAGAGCCACTTTTGTATAGAGCACATAAATGGAGACGTTTAGTAGTTATGGTACTGAGAAATAAGGGTGAAATAGACAAAGCCCCGACCACAAGGTTTTGTTCCACTTACATTTTTGATTGTTTCACAGTGCCTTCTTAGAGCACTGCCATGACGAGGCTCCTGATTGGTGTAGAAAGTTAACAGTATTGTTGTTCTATAGTCTTGTATCAGACCTTTAAATGTCAAGATCTTGAAGCCAGAGCGGATGTATTCATTCATGTGGTCTATATTTCCTTCATTACAAGAGAAGGAAATATAAATACACGTGCAGATGTTGGATGTGCTATAGCTTTGAAATAGTCAGATTTGTCCAGAAGCTGGTCTTCATTGTTGATGGAGCAATAGGCAGCATCAGCAGAAGAAGAGGTCCCCTGCTCCTCCCCCTGCTGATCTTGGAAGTGTGTCAGCTCCTGTAATGAGAACAGAGGCAAACATCCCAACACCATCTCTCTTTTTTTCTTCCCCAACTTCCTTTGAGCACTGCACCAACCTGAACACGCAGTGAAGATCTTTTCCTGTAGAGCTACAACTGGGAATCAGTGTTTTTTTTCATAGTAGAGTTTATCTGAGGTTATCATCTTCTGCCCGATTTCTGTAACGGTGCTTTATAGAAGTTTTACATATAAAAGGGCCTCAGACCCCACACTGTATGAACAGAAATATTTGTTCAGCCAACAAGGCAGATGGCTTTTGTAAAGGCTTTGATGTTATCAAATATTTCCAGCTTCTTATATTTTCTTTTGCTAAAGCCAAAAGTAATTCAAGTCTTGATTAATTACTGTCACATGTTTTTAATTATTCTTAACTCTGAAGTAATCCCATCTGTTGTCTCTCTTTTCTTTGTGTTCCAGGTGGTTGCATATCACTACTGCCAGGCGGATAACACGTACACTTGCCTGGTTCCGGAGTTTGTACACAGTATCGCTGCCCTGCTGTGCAGAGCTCACCAGCTCAGTGCGTACCGGGAGCTGCTGCTGAAAGAGCCCCACCTCCAGAGCATGCTCAGCCTGCGCTCCTGTGTCCAGGACCCCATGGCCGCTTTCCGGAGGGGGGTCCTCGAGCCACTAGCCAACCTCCGTAAAGGTAAAACACCATTGTGTCATATTTCAATATGTCAATTACATGGGCTTCTTCTGTGACTCGATTTAATAATTCACTGCGGCAAAGCATAGCACTCCAGGAAATATATATTGTAGTATATAGACATTCTTCCGATGGCACACTACTTACCTGGACAGAAGGGCTGACAGACATTCAAATAGTTTCTATGCCTTCTATGCACCAGCGTTGGGAGGCAGAGTTATTTTGCGGATTACCTGTTTATCCATCTGTCTCTGTGAATGTGATATCTCAGGAATGCCTCGAGGAAATATATTGTTCAAAATGCTTTGTTGTTTACTTGATATTTACAGAAGCACGAGAAGTGTTAAAACGCAACTTTGCCCCAGCTCATGAGATCTGATAAAGCAGCTAGAATTATTGCTTAGTTTATAGTTTTGATAAATGTTGACTTATTTCCTTAAGCACTTCACCCAAAATTGTTCCAAATGTTTGTGTATTTGACAAAATGCAAGTTGCTCTGCATGAAAGCATCTGCCAAATAGCCGTTATGCAACTGATTTGTTGATTTAATTTGCTTTCTCGTGAAGAGACTCTTCATCTTGCAAACATTAAAGGAATAAAACATAAAGGAACATAAAGGAAAACTATTACATTTTATCCCTGATTTCAAAGAGTAACTCATACAGCTTCCACTGACAGTATTAACTATTGTGCTAACAGCGTGAATGTAACTTGACATTTAAGTGGGAAGTGAAGTGGGAGCAGTGGTTGTGTAGTTGATGAATCAAAGTAAAGACCCTTACCCCTCACTCTCACTGCCCCTCTGAGAGAAAGGGTTTGGTTATTGCACTGAAACAAGGCACCGCTCTGTACGCTCGCCACGGTGTAAAAGCTAACACTTGTATACCTCGCTGCGCATCGTCTTACCTTTGTCGGTAATTGTGTTTCCAGAGCGGAGGATTCCCGAGGAGGACCACATCATCTTGGTGGACGGGCTGAACGAAGCCGAGTTCCATAAGCCTGACTACGGAGACACCATTTCCTCCTTCATCTCGAAGATCATCACCAAGTTCCCCTCGTGGCTCAAACTGGTCGTCACTGTCCGGGTCAATTTACTGGTGAGGAAGAGCTTGTTAATAAAAATAACATTGTGTTGTGCTTGTTTAATGCAAAATATATATTGTTCACAATATCAGAGAATATATCGTCCGTATTCAGAATAATAAAACCTGCTTGTGCCAAGGAGCTTCTTCAATCAGCTTATTACAGAAGGCTAGCTTATTTATACATTTCCTCAAAACCATTTTAAAATAGTCCGATCTTCCGCCACCTCTTGCGACTGTCAGTGACTGCAGATTTTGACATGTGTGAAAGTTGAAAGGTTTATCCGAGCTGTTCGTCCTTGTCATACTCTGCTCTCTACAGAGTCATTTTTTGTCAAGCGTATCCAGTAACATTCAAGCTGGAACTGAAGCATCAGTGACCGGGGGATTCAACGCCGCATGACAGGGAAGGAGCAGTCAGTCACTACGAGCTTGAAGGGAAAGTGACATTAGGTCGAACAGTTCCACAGATTTGCCGGGTCCAGTGTTGAACTGGTGATAGCTGAAGCTTCGGCATGCCCGATGAGACTCACCACGGCTGGGACGAAGCGCTGAGCTCGGGATAATAATGTGATAGCCGACATCCAGAGCTCTAGTTATTAATGCTCAGGCAGAAAGCCCGGCCGAGGTGGTGTCCATCAGTATGCAATGCACTGCAAACCAAGTTCAGCCCATTTGTTTTTATCCTGTGAGTCAGGATTAATATTCCGTTTATGTCGAGGCTCTCTGGATGTGCTGAATCAATCTATTCTGCAACTGACATCTTGTATTCACCTCTATGAATCCGTCTGCATTCGTTTATGGTGTGGAAAGATTTTTCCGGATGTCCCAGTTGACTGCACCAGAGCATTTGCTTAAAACATTTCTGTGAAAGTGAATGTAGCCGATTGACACAGTGAGGCAGTTTTTAAATTGGAGGGAATTTGTGTCATAGTCTCTTAACTCCAGTTTGATGTCCAAGTAAGAAGTAGATACAAAAGGACACATGGAACATGGGGAAATGCCACCAAATCAGATGTTGAATTGAAATCAATGAATAACTACTATTTGGTTTGCTACCACAGCATTCTATTTGTGCATAGAGGTGTGACGATGAAGGTGTCACAGTTTTGTTTTGCACTTTGAGCAAACTAATAGGATTTCACCAAGGAGAAAGGGTTCAGGATATTGGCCTTTGCTTGCTAGACTAATATCTGGCTTATCTGTGATGTGTTGCTAGCACTTCTCTCACCTCCTGGATAATAATCAGTGCGTGTCAGTGCCTCTGTGCATGTGATGATCCATGTATTTGTACGTGTGTTTTCTGTACCTTGTCATGATGAGGTACAGAGAAGTGTTGTCACGCTGTGGACATGTTTCTTTAGCCTCAGACAGGCAGAGGATTGGAGGATTGGAGGATTAAGGTGCATTGATTTCTCCAACCCCCAGGACATAGATTGAAATGTGAGCCCTCTGACCTCTGTTAGAAGTGTTCCTGTGCCCCCCCCCCCCCCACCACCATCCCTTGCCTCCTAATACTTACTTTCCTAGTCTTGTTTTTCTCAGTGTTTGCTCCCTACTGCTCAAAGAAGCCTCCTGATAGTAAACACACACACACACACACACACACACACACACACACACACACACACACACACACACACACACACACACACACACACACACACACTATTTAGAAGAAGGAATACAATTTATATTGCAGGGCGAACTAGAAAACAAACTGTTTTTGTTTGGGTATTGAGATTGAATCTGTATATTTACTCAACAATAAAGGCTTATTTTGCATTGAGCCTTGACAAATGTATAACTTCCTTTATGTTCCTGATTGTCTTTATTTTGTATCTTCCAATACATTACATATTACTGACTCTTTTATCCAAAGTGACTTACAAATAGTGCAAAAACCATAAAGAATCAAACTCCAAACAACAAGGAAAATGCAGATATATTCACTTCAAGCTAGATCATACCATAGTATGTGCTGGTGAATCAGTTACAAGGCCTAAATTAACTCAACAAGTGCTTTGTTTTTATTAATTCTTTCCACAGGAGATCACAAGCC